>NC_056751.1:665227875-665255375 GCF_019279795.1 Protopterus annectens | reverse complement strand
ACAAATGTGCCACTGTGAGGCAAATGTGCCAATTATTTATTGTCAGTAGCATAAAGGATCTGACAGGGTCATAGCTGAAGCAAAAAACCTTTTAACATATTACGTTCATGTCATGATTCTGTAGTTAATATCTACAGTGATCTTTAAAGGTGCCAAAAATCCCAAAAATAAAAGGGTTTTAGGCTGTAATTTAAAATGGAATGGCTAGCAGTGACATGTTCACTTGCTTAACTTACTAAGAACTCTGAGTGACCTGCTTATTTCTTTTTTTTTGTAATGTTTATAAAATCCTAAACTGTTTTTCATTTTTGTCAATGTAGGCCATACTACAAGGCCATAACCTTCAGAACATATACAGTGTTGGACAAATTAATGGAAATATCGACAAACAATGGAAATTTCTTAGTTTCTTTAGTGATTTTCAGTCTGGATTTTTTCAGAAATTCACAAAATCATTTAAGTTTGCTAACTGTTTAGCATGAAATTACTATATGTTACTTACCTACTTAAAGAGAAATGACATCATAATGACATGGCTCCATAGTCTTAAAATGGGTAAATTGGCTGACAACACCATAAAAGCATGCAAAAGTTGAGATTCTTCTCAAAGAAGGTGTTCGTAAATCAGAAATCGCCAAGAAGGTTGGAGTTAGTCAGCCATCTGTCAGCGAATTCATAAGAAACTGAATGCTGGTGTAGGGTTGTCACCCAGACATTCTGGCAGTCCTGGTCACAGAAGGTCCACAACTCCTTGGGATGATTTGTATCTTATAAGAGAATGCCATAAGAATCACAAGGCATCCAATAGGCAGCTGCAGAGGATGTTGGAACAACAGGGTATTACAGTGAGTTCCAGAACTGTCCGATGGAGACTTCTAGATGCTGGGCTTCGAGCTTGCAGACCTCTGAAGAAACAGAAATTGTCCAACCAGATGAAGGCAAAAAAACTGTGCTGGGTGAAAGAGTTTCAAAACTGGTCAGAAGAAGATTGAGAATGTGTTGTTTTCAGTGATGAGAGCATAATACAGTGTTCAGATCAGCAAGTACAATATCAGACAACAATCTGGAGAGCAGATGAGGGATAACTGTATCATTCAGTGCATCAAGCACCCCACTCAAGTGATGGTGTGGAGCGTTATGAGCATCTTTGGAACAGGTTGGCTCTACATTTTTCATGAAACATTAAGCAGGAACAGTACAGAGCCATACTACAGCAACATCTGTTCCCTCAGCTGTGGGACTGAGCAAAGAAGAAGGGATTTACCGGGACAGGGGACTTCATCTTCATGCACGATGGTGCCCCATGTCACAAAGGTGGACAGGTGACAAACTTCCTTGAGGTCCATGGTATTGAAATGTTACCATGGCCAGGTAACAGCCCAGATATGAATCCAATATTGAACTTGTGGGCTATTCTGAAGTCAGAGATGAAGAAAAAGACCATAACAAACAAGCAGCAACTGACTGAAGAACTCATTTCAGCTTGGGTGCACAATGCTTCTATGACTGAACATTGCCATGAACTTGTTCATTCTATGTCTCAATGAGTTAATCCTTGATAATGGCTAAAGGGTCATTCACAAAATATTAGAGCATTGTATTAGAACATTTTCTCATATAACATGAATTATATTTTGTCATTTCACATACTCGTATTGAGTTATATGGTGAAATAAAAATAAAAACAATAAAACACCGATTTCTATTAATTTAGCCAACATTGTAATACATAGCTTTTCAACAGAATGACATGTGAAACCAAAACAGAAGTATAACATATGAAAGACTCGCATGTTATGTACTATAGTGGTTATTACATCTACTTTACATGTAGAAGATGCTGGGTTCAATCCCCAGTAAAAGACACTGCTTCTTACCGATCTGTTTTAAGCCTGTGAATTCGCTGAAGTTTTCCTGACCTAGAAAGCCAGATAATGTCCATTTTTGGGATTATAATTATCAGGTCAAGGTCTATCTCCCTTCCCTTTTTTAGGATCGGAGATTTATACATACTAAGTGTGGTTCACAGAGGAGCTTTTGTATGCGTTAACTTGTATTCTAGTCCATTGTATTAAATTTAGAAATCATATTTACAGTAATTCATTATCACATTTACCAGAGTGCAGCATGTGACACACAACTGCCACTGGTTGTCTGCATGTTAATTTAATGCATCATTTCTTTTATTTATATATTAGTAATCCATTACAAAAATGGAGAGGCACAAATACCACAGTCACAATCCATCTAAAATGTGGGCCACTGAATGCACTGGAAAAAGAAAAAAAAATCTTTCAGTTATTTCCATCCTGCTAGAGTAAATTTAAAAGAATCTCCAACATGGCCTCTAGATATGGAACATTGTGGCTTGTTATTCAGAGAATAAAATCTTTTCAAATTACTTCAGTCTTTTGTGTACCCTTTGTGAATTATGTAAAGGAAACAGAACTAGTCAGCATTTTTGTATGTTAAAAACTGTTTTTTGTCAGCTTTTAACACTAGCCAGTTCTATAGCAATATATGACTGTCCTCAGTAATACCTGAGATCCAAATATTTTCTCACCAGCCTGGTCTGACAGGAGGAACCTTACTTACGTTTAGTTGCTAGCATTTTGCAATTGCATTGCATGATATGTCATGCAAAACAGAAATGGGTTTATGTCAGTGCGGGTATCAGAACTAACATATTTGAACTTCATCGATGCCAAATTCCATTTGGGAAACCCCCTGTAATCCACACATGGGGGGGCTGTGTCCCAAACATTAATATCTACTAATTTTGAAATTGCACAACAATAGAGTAAAACAGGAACTTTCTTATCCCTGCTGTTCACAGATATAATGCTGACATATACACACTGACTCACTTATCTCGCAGACACAAATGCACACACACAGTTGATGAAAAATCTCCCAATCAAACACACCCGTATCTGTCAGATAGTCTCACATGCAGACACAGTGGGATTTACTGATCTAATACTCATCCACACCTAGGCATCTTACATACAGACTTTCACTGAAATTGGAGTCAATTAAACAGTTCTACAGTTTCCAGTTTAACAAAATTCTTCTTTCGATGTAATGAATACAACCAAAACAAATATATTTACATCATATGATGCAGCTAGGTGCCGTATTTGTACTTGTTTACAGCACCACCAATCCAAATTGTGCTGCTCCTCCAAATAGCTTAGTAAACACCTATGAATCTAATGACCACAAGGGCTGTTTTAAGCCTAGCCATGCATCCCAAATCTCGGACAACTTCTGATACCCTTGATAAGTGTAAGCATATGCCTGGGAGATGAACCATTTATAGGTTACTTCTGTCCATTAGAGACATAGGTGTCAAACCAGGGATGAATTTTTGGTTTCCCATCCAACTGTTCAAGTTGCATTTGAATTGGGTTAGGAAGGAACTCTGCTTCACATGAATGGGGTGCCTGTTCCATAGATGGGGTAGTCTCTGGGATACATATCTATCTCTCCAGCAGGTCCTATTTATATCACAGGCAAGGTTTGTCTTTAGAATGGGTAATTCTGGTGCTGTTTGTTTTGTGGATATGCAGGAGGTCCATCAGAGTAGGGTCTGACAATGCCCTGTATGCCTTGTGTAGATTTCCCTCAAAAGCCTGTAGGATACAGAATAAGGGAGAGGGCCTTGAGGTGGTCTGCATAGGACATTACTTACACCCTGTATTCTTTTAGTGAGGAAACTCTGTGGACGTTCCAGTTGCTGGAGATGCCTGGTTAGTTACATACCAAAGGGGGCATTGTACTCAATGGTAGGTCTGATGAATGACAAATACAGTGGAACAATGACTTCCTTGGACTTTGTTTATAAGTTGTGAAATATCAAATGATTTCCTCACCACTGTAGACACATGATGATCAAAGGCTAGATTATTATCTATGTGCGTCCCTAAGTCCCTGACTACTGAGTCAACTCTAAGGGGTGTGTTGTCAATACAATAGTTACCAGAATGGATGACTTCCCAAAAGATACTATTATGCATTGCTTGGCATTTAGTTTTAGTCCATGGCTCTGACACCAGTTGTTTGTCTGTGTCAGCCCCTCCTGGAGAACATTTGTGTCAGTGGGAGATTCAATGACAGTTCCTAATTTGCAATCATTTGCAAATTTAGTCAGCTAGAGACCAATGACATTGGCCTTGACTTCTGAGAAGTAAATACCAAAAAGGAGCGGTCCAAAGACTGATCCTTGAGGGACTCCACTTGTGACTGGCCTCTTTGTAGAGGTAGACTCCCCAATTCTAACTTCCGGGGTCCTGTCTGTGAGCCAGTTGGCTATCCACCGGGTAACATATGGGTTTGCACCTAACCTCTTGAGTTTGTCACCAATACCTGACTGGGGTATTGTGTCAAATGCCTTGGCCAGGTCAAGGTAGGCAGTGTGAAGGACTTTGTCCTCATCCATTGCTTTGGTGACCTTCTTGAAGAATCCATCAGGCTGAGTAGGCATGATCTGCCCTTACAAAAACCAAACTGGGTTAGTTCCAGTGTCTGGAGGTTTACTATATCTCTGTTGATCTTCTCCATGATAATTCTTTCCATGGTATTACATATAAGACTAGTGAGACTTACGGGTCTGTAGTTTCCAAGGTCTGTAGATGGCCTGCCTTTGTGCAGAGGGATGATTGTTACCTTTCTCCATTCATGAGGCCTCATCCTGTTTGGAGGCCACAGTTAAATAGTAATTCCAGAGGCCCTGATAGGTCATGTTTCATACTATTTAGAAGGCATCCTGGGATATTGTCTGGGCCCATTGAAGCAGTGTTCTTGGTTTTAGAGAGAGCATTAAGGACCTGTTCCCTAGTGATAGTAGGGGGAGTTATATTAGATAATATTTCCTGAGGCAAGGTTGAGGGGCAGAGTGGGGTAAAGTTGGAAATGAATTTGTCAGCCAGGAGGTTTGCTATATCTTCTGGCTCAGTATATGTGGCTCCATTTACAATGAGCTCTGCACACAGTTTTGTATTGCCTTTGAGGTTGCGGACATAGCTAAAGAATGCTTTGTGGTTGTCCTTGAGCTGGGATGACAAACTTACCTCAAATTTGGCTTTGGTAGACTTTATTTGCCCTTTGAGTTGTTTCTTTAGTTTGAGTGTGCTCCTATCCTGCTGGGTGTTGCACCTTCTAATTTTTGCCATGGCTTTCTTCCTTCTGTTATACAGCCAGTTGATTTTATGATTCCACCTGGGTGGCTTGTTTTTTGTAAGTTCTGTACTTCTTCCTGGTGGGTACAGCTGCCTCTATGCAGCTATTAACATGCTTGTACAGGCTTTCTGTGAACAGTTCTGCATAGCCAGAAGTATTCTCAGATTTATGGGGGCTTGACATTTTGCCAGGTTCTCCTTTAATTGTAGGAGGTTAGCCTTAGAATAGTTCCTGAATATTCCAGGTTTAGCTGAGGGTCCAGGTTTTATTTTTACTTCAAAGGAGACCATTTTGTGGTCTGACCTTACCAGGGAAGGCATTACAGTAGGGGGTATGCAGCAGTCTCCCATATTAATGAGGACCAGATCCAAAATGGTTGCACCCCTGGTTGGTGTATTGACTATCTGGTCCAGGGAGTTTATGTTTACAAAATCCAGGAATCTCTCTGCATGTACGTTTGATGTTGTATAGGATTCCCAGTTAATAGTGGGGTAATTAGTCACCCATGAATATGGTATTGGGTTGGATGGTTAGTGTTTCTAATAAGTTTAAATACACGGTATGGGTTTCCCGGGTCATAGAGGGGGCCCTATAGTTTGCAAGGAAGTGGTATGGGATTTTACCTATGATGATTTGAAAATGGAGCAGGTCAAGTGCATTGTCCTGTCTGACCAGCCTTGAAGTATATTTATTTTTGATGTAAATAGAGACACATCCACCTTTAGTCCCTGCCTGTGAAGTAGCTGGTCTAAATGTGTGGAAGGCATTATAACCTTTCACTGTTGGTTTGCCCTCTGTGGCTGCATAGACATCAGCATTCTCTAGGGTAAAGAGAGCTTCTAGGGAGTGGATTTTTTTGTTTAGACTCCTAGCACTGAGCAGTAATACCTTTAGATTTTTTTTTTGGTTTTGATTTGCTATGTCAGAAGTGCTTTCAGTTTGGCATTGCCTAAAAAAGGCACTATGGAGGAAGACAATGTTTTAGCTAATATTCGAAAGCCTAGAGGGGAGAGGTGCAGACCATCCCTGGCGAAGCAGTGTCAGCTGTTGACAATCTCCTTCCATTCTGACAAATATTTCACCCCATTAGAGTGACACCAGAAACTAAGCAAATTATTAAAGTCAATCATCTTTTGTTTGTATTGTGGCATCATCCTTGGAGAAGGTAAAATACTGCTCAATGCTAGACTCATACCAACCTGAGACACATATTCCGGGAGCTCCATGATGTCTCTTGTCATATAGTCTAGGGAGGTACATCTCAGGTTATTTACTCCCACATGGACTATGACTGAGTCATATTGGTAATTGTGGTCCAATGACCTGAATGCATGCATAATGTGATGGATCCTAGCCCCTGAGAAGCAACAGACTGTAACTTTCTCCTTACTCAACCTGGTGAGAGGGACATCAGTGTGTCTCACGATGGAGTCTCCAATGACTAGAATGTTGGATTGTGTGTTGGCTTGCCTTATGGGGTTAGAGGTAGGGGCTCTGTGAGATATAGCTCTGTGTTGATGTGGGTGTTTTGAAAGAGTGCATTTGGGGCTGCTGAGGGTATTTGCTATGTGTACTTCGTCTAGGTCTTTGCGGTTTAGGAAGGTTACATGTAAGTGCCTCAGCATATGCAGGTCTATATGTCTGCTTTGAATTCCTTCCATCAGGTGATACTTCATTGACATGATTATGGGTTATCTTGTTACATATGCAACTTCTTTTCTTATGCTTTAGTAAATAGCCTAGTAAAACCTGTGTATGAGTGCTAAAAATAAAAGCAACCTTTTTTTGTAAATCATCTGGATTAACTAGATAATTAAGTAATATAAGTTAATAATTTAATATGGAAGTCAGTGACTTATGTGTTGGGTACTCAGTTCATCTCAACTCATTTCAATGTTTATTAGTGTTTTATCAAAATGTACTTCACTTAACAGATGAAGTTCAAACAATCCACTTTTAAAGTTTAAAAAATATGTTAAAAGTTTTATGGCTGTGCAAAAATGCATAACTGGTCAAAGAAACATATTGTTTTACAGTTTCAATGAAGGGGAGAATTTACCTTTTTCCTTATGTGCAGTGACAATGGAGTTTATCATAATAAGGAAAGGATGCAGGATGTACACACCCCTGCATGTGGGCATGTAGGGGACTTTGCCCCACAATAAAACTGAATGCTATTTTTGTTTTTTTTTACTGGTTGGGTGGTTCACCCTTTGGCTGTTCTACCCTCATTATGTCAGCCCATTCATTCCCCAGGGTGAGATTCCAGACAGCCCCATAGCTCATTTCCTCCCTGACTGGGCGGGAGCAATGATGCCAACAAACACTCCACCAAAAATCACAAACTGAAAAAAATAACAAAAAATAAGAAGCCAAAGGTGTAGTTAGCTGCAACACATCACACCTTACTGGTGCTTCTGGTAGCTCTGCAACAGTGCCTTCAAGAAATAATTTCTACACCACCATGCAGCCTTTTAAATATAAACATTTTTACACATTATAATTAGTTGATTGAAACACTCAGTGAAAACTGAACAATTCTCATACAACAAATTTCAAAATACAAAATACCAAAAAAGTGGCTCCCATCCAAAACCACAGTGCACTATTTTCATAGGACAAAATCACTTTATATACTTAACTGACTGAAATAGAAAATTAAACATTAAGATTCACAATTAAATTCATGCTGTTAGATTGCAAAGTTCTATAATTAATAAATCTGGTTTAAATTTGTAACAACCTATGTGCAAAATCACTCCCCAAATTAATGTGAGGTTTAGCTAGGATGCTCTAGAAGATTCTGCTCTCAGATCCTGCATGGACTAAATGTAAATGCTGAGCAACAGGACTATCTAAATTGCAATTTCTAATATCTCCCAAATGCTCTAATACCCATTTTTTGTCCATTCTTTTGGTTTGTCCTATATGTTACTTTGTGGGTGTACATCCACAACCTATGATGCATATAACCCCACAAGAGTGACAGTCAAAATGGTCAGAAGCTCTGTACCTTTTCCCATTAATCTTATTACCAGTTAAAATTTTATTCTTCCACAAATTTTGCATCGCTGTGTGGAGACATGCGTGAATGGGCGTACCTTCGTTGAAGGTTGTGCGTCAGGGCCGGTAACTCGGCACATAAAAATCTACTGCCAATCATTAGCGGACCAGAGTTTCGCTGTGGCTACCCCTAACTGGGAAAAGCCGAAAGACACAACAACAAATTTTGCATCTCCCACAGGGGAAAGAACCCAAATGGTCCCCCCTTCTTACAATTTATTTAAGTTCAAAATTTCTTTTAAATTCAAACATCTTCCATTGAAAAAGTTACCCTTTTAGGAAAAATCTTACCCAACACCTCATCCTAATGATAGGCCATACACTACTGACCAAACTTCTCAATATATCTGAAAAGGAAGAAAATCTGCTGACAAAATAGATGGCCTTCTCACTGTTGCTCAATTCATCTCTTACTCCATCTATATTTCCCCTACTTCTCCAAAATGTCATCCTATACATGTACCCTACTTCTCCATCCTCCATCAGTTTTGCCTCAGTCTTTTTTATAACATCCATGGAATATCCCCCACTCAAGAATTTCTTCTTAACTTAAAAAAAAAATAATTTTCTAACTGTGACTTCTCTGATGTGTTAAAGAAAGGTATTAACAGGTTTAGAATTCACATATAGACTGCACAGACAGGTGATGCAGTTTCTTGACAATGAGTTCTGGTTCTGATAGCAGTTTTTTCTAGAGCATCCTAGCCAAACCTCACATTAATTCAGAGACTGATTTTGCACATAGGTTGTTACAAATGGAAACCAGAGTTATTAATTATAGAACTTTGCAACCTAACAGCATGAATTTAGATATAAATCTTAAAGTTTAATTTTCTATTTCAATCAGTTAAGTATATAAAGTGATTCTGTCGTATGAAAATATTGCACTGTGGTTGTAAATTGTATGGGGGCAAGCTTTTTGGTGTTTTGTAATGTGATGTATGAGAATTGTTCAATTTTCACTGAGTGATATCAATCAACTAATTATAATGTGTGAAAATGTTTATATTTAAAAGGCCGCATGATGGTGTAGAAGTTATTCCTTGAAGGCACTGTTGCCGAGGTACCAGAAGCACCAGTAAGATGTGATGTGTTGCATCTAACTACGCCTATGCTCTACCAGGTTCTTGATATATTTTTGTTATATTTCCCCAGAGGTATGAGCCAGGTGGTATGAAGTGGGGCAGTCTGACAATCAGGTTAACTTGCCTCCTTCTATTCTGGCTCTAATTTCGTCCTTGTAGTGGCTGCAGCTTCTCTTGGTAGATTCAGTGCATACCTTCACCCACCTGGGACTGCTCCCCCAACCACACCTCTCAACTTTTTAGTGTAAGAAATCTGAACAATGCCTAAAGTTATGGGGGCGCAGAGGTCCCAAAATAGGGACAGATTTTAAATATTGTTCTTATAAACTTGTAAAGTTGCTAGAG
This sequence comes from Protopterus annectens, assembly GCF_019279795.1. Classification (NCBI taxonomy): domain Eukaryota; kingdom Metazoa; phylum Chordata; order Ceratodontiformes; family Protopteridae; genus Protopterus; species Protopterus annectens. The sequence continues at coordinate 665,245,701 of NC_056751.1, read as the reverse complement.
TTAACAGGATTTGTTTTAGTATGCATGTTCTGAAGGATATGAAGTCTGAAACTAAAATGTATGTCATCATTTAGTGAATTTAATCCTCAGTGATTTGCCAGAAAACCATAAAGCTTATGAGAAACTGGTCAAAATATGACGCAAAAATCTGGACAATTGAGAGTTATGCTCCCAACTTATGATCAGTACATGCTCCCTTGCATTATGGCTGTTACTTGCAGTTGTGGTTAGTGATGTAATGGATACATTATCTGTCTCCTCCCAGTGCCACCACTACCTATATATGAGTGTATGTACGTGTGTGTGTGTGTGTGTGTGTGTGTGTGTGTGTGTGTGTATATATATATATGTATGCATGTGTGTATGTTTTATATATATATATATATATATATATATATATATATATATATATATATATATATATGTATGTTCTTTCTTCTTTCAGCTTTTCCAGATTAGGGGTCACCACAGCAGAACTCCGGTCCACTAATGGCTGGCAGTAGATTTTAACGGTGTTGAGGTGCCAGCCCGATGCCCAACCTTCAACAAAGGCATGCCCATTCATGCATGTCTTTTGAACGCCACTCAACCGCAGGGAGGACATGCAGACTCATATATATATATGTGTGTGTGTGTGTGTCTGTGTATGTATGTATGTATGTACATATGTGTATGTATGTGTATGCATATACATGTATGTATACTCTTACAAGTTATTTGCTTGAATGTATATATGGAAAACTTAAACATTTATATACTCTTATTCAATTGTGAAATATCTTGCAATGCTCTACCAGGTTCTTATCTACGCTCATTATATATTTTGTACACTTGTATTTTCAACCAAAAGGGGGAGTATCCTCTTATTGTATACTAACGGCTGTAAAGTCCGCAATCTGTATGCTACTACTCTGTAATGTCTCTCGTAATTTTTTCTTCTCTCTGTGAACTTATGGAGTTTTTCTCCCCAGGACTCAGCTGAAAATGGACACTTGTTGTCCATTCGGACTGTCCTGGCAAACAAATGTTAAAATAAATAAATTTCCATTCTCCCCTGCTTGAAACTTTCAAGTGCCCAAGCCAGTAGTTGAACCAGGATGATGTGGGTCATATCATTCTATCTTATGTCCCTGATTCTTATAATATAGTCCATTTTGAATACATTTTCATTGAAAATGTAATTTAAACTGTTTTCACTTCCCCTAGCAATTTAGACCCAGTGGACAGTTTATTTCCCATCCATTTTTCTTTATCTCCCAAAATAAACCTGTGAATGTGGTTAGCTGTTTTTTGTTGCAAGGACAGTTTTTTCTTAGATTCATTATGCAATGATAGAAAGGCCAGTACAACTCCTTTCCCAGTGGCATTTCTGCTGTCTAAGGAAAAGAAATGAAATTTGTTTTGCCCAGATTAAGAGTGAGAATTTTTGAGTTGGTACTTTTAATGTGGTATTGGGCATCTAGAGACTGGTCTAAACAAAATGTCTAGATATTTGATGTGCAGCATAGTTTCTATGCGTTTCTGATAGTTATATTTTTTGCACTAATTCTGAGGAGTGATGGAGAGTTTGTTTTGTATTGAGGATCACAGCTTTTTTTTGTGATGATTATGAGATTATTTTTGGTCCATTTGGAGAGGGAGTTATGATTGCTTTCAAGTTGCCTTTCAATGGAGGTATGTGAGAAATGGGATTTATTGATTAGGTATGATCTAGCTAAAGAATAAAGTTTTTTGGAGAGGTACAGTATATTTCTTTTCTGTAAATTGACAAGGACCTTTGCATGACAAATCTGGAGACTCCACCAGAGTTGCCATTGGGCCTGAAGACATGAGAAGTGCAAAATCCAGTTGTAGATTGAGTGCTCACTTTATGTTTAAACCAAGTTTCAGTAACTATGCTGATATGGATATTTTCCAAATGCAGGAGTGCCTCAAAATCAGGCAATTTATTGTTTGTTTCTGACATTAAGTAAGCCCACCTTAATGTGATCCAATTTTGAGATTGATATGTTAGTTACATGTCCATCAACTGGACTCTGTCTAGAAAAGGCACAAGGAGACAAAAGCCTTTAGCCAGTATGAAGAAGCCTTGAAACAAGAGGCGCAATCTGGCCTTAATGAAGGAAACTGGAATGTTGTACATCTCATTCCATGCTGACACATATTAGATTCTCCTGGAATGACAGCAGCCATTTAACCTCTTATTGAAGCCAGTTATCTTTCTTTTACATCTAGAGATCATTGGACGGTGCAGTGGTAGCATTGTCACCTCACAGCAAGAGGGTCTCTGGATTGATTCTCGGCAGGGGTGCCTTCTATGTGGAGTCTGCATGTCCTCCCTGCATTTGTGTGGGTTTCCTCTGGGTGCTCTGGTTTCCTCCCATGTTACAAAGATGTACATCTGGAGCATTTCTCCCCAGGCCTCCACTGAAAATTGGCTTGTTCCAAGTCGAACTTTCTCAGTTAACAAAGGTAAAATAAATAATAAAAATAAAATAAATAAACATTTGAAGTGAAGAAAAGATTCCTCTCCGGTCTAGTTTCTTACCTGCATTTGTAACATACATAGAAAGTTTTGACATATCTCTCTGCATGTCCTTCTGGGACCTATATACAATTCATGTATTCCCATATGTACTACTGCCATGCCATAGCTGTATTTTTCTGGAGCTAGAGCCCTTAGGGCCCCTGTGATGTCAAGATCCTGAAACCTGAAAAAGAGTTCACTGCAAATCCCTCCTTGTCCAGCCTTGTGAGTAATGACTTAGTGCATGCAGTTTCACATTTAAAGAATTCAAATAAGCCTCCCTTTACTTCTAGTCTACTCTTTTATCCTTACTAGGACCTTTTATAACTGCTCCAGATGTTCTTTACAATTATTTCAATTACCAGAATAATGTCTTAGTAATGTCTTAGAAGCATTGCCTATTGGAAATTCCTTGAAATACATTGATTGTCTGTTGGCAAACAGAACGTTCAAATGCCAGTTTAAAATTCTGTCTGTAATACTGAAGCAACATGTTAAGCAAATTTGTTGTCAATAAGGCTGTTGTCCTCTTTTCAGGGTGGTGTTTATATTACCAAGGGAAAATTTGGCCAGGATATTTGGAAACTTCCCCTACTCTTTTTGGAGCATATATAGACACAATTTTACATTACATTTTCTGTCTTCCAGTCCAGGTGGGCACGTAGATGGCTCAGAGAAGCAGGACATTTGCAAATGGAGGAGAAGAGAGTGTTTTAGATGTATGTGAGGTGAAAGAATTTAATCAAATAGCTGAGATATCAAATGCAATGGAGAAGGAGTCAGAAGTGAAACAGAATGAGATGGAAGCAGAGGAGAGTAAGGAGAGTGTGGCAGAAGAGAGTAAGGAGAGTGTGAGAAGAGAGTAAGGAGAGTGTGACAGAAGAGAGTAAGGAGCGTGTGAGAAGAGAGTAAGGAGAGTGTGACAGAAGAGAGTAAGGAGAGTGTGAGAAGAGAGTAAGGAGAGTGTGACATAAGAGAGTAAGGAGAGTGTGAGAAGAGAGTAAGGAGAGTGTGACAGAAGAGAGTAAGGAGAGTGTGAGAAGAGAGTAAGGAGAGTGTGACATAAGAGAGTAAGGAGAGTGTGAGAAGAGAGTAAGGAGAGTGTGACAGAAGAGAGTAAGGACAGTGTGACAGAAGAGAGTAAGGAGAGTGTGAGAAGAGAGTAAGGAGAGTGTGACAGAAGAGAGTAAGGACAGTGTGACAGAAGAGAGTAAGGAGAGTGTGAGAAGAGAGTAAGGAGAGTGTGACATAAGAGAGTAAGGAGAGTGTAACAGAAGAGAGTAAGGAGAGTGTGACAGAAGAGAGTAAGGACAGTGTGACAGAAGAGAGTAAGGAGAGTGTGACAGAAGAGAGTAAGGACAGTGTGACAGAAGAGAGTAAGGACAGTGTGACAGAAGAGAGTAAGAGGCAAAAGAATGGAACAGAAGTAGACATGGCAGATTTAGAGGTAATTTTTCAACAAAATCTGTTTGTGTCCAAGTCTACCACACAGGAGCATATTGTTAGAATTCCCCGGTTGGGAGGGTTGTGGGATGGCTTCTTAAAAGAGCTAGCTGAACAGAGTGAACCAAAAAGTGAGAAGGCAGCATTGTAGGGAGAGATTATGGATAGAATCCAGGAAGAAGTGCAGAAATTAAGGAAGGAAGATAAAAAAATCCTATGCACAGACAGTGAGAGAAGGTGAGAAGAGAGGACGTCAGAAGAAAGTGCTGGGTACAAATAATCAGTAAGAGGGAGAAGGAGATGGACAGATATGAAGTACAGGACAGCATCATTTCACCACTGGATGTCAAACTCAGAGAGGTAAGAGCATTTATGTATATTAATAAAGGCACTTTGTGTGATATTTTCTTCAAGGAGGCACAGTTTATGGAGACGCTCTTAGAACAGTATGAAAAAAGGAAAGATGAAAACCCTTGGAACATGTATGTAGGGCAAGCTTTTAATAGAGAAGTCAATAAAGAATATTTGTACAATTTTGAACTGGAATTGAAAGAGACAATTTAAAAAAATGTTTAAGAACTGTGTGTAGAGATGTTTTGGATGTTACAAAAATCACTGATAACAGAGGTTTATGGACTGGGGGTTGGGAATGTAGTGTTGTATAGAAAATGCAAAATGATAAAATAATGCATTTGCTGAGCATAATTAATGTGGAAGGGAATATGGGATTTGTTAGATATTAGGGACAACCGAAGATGTGTTTTTTGTGTGGTAAAGATGATCATTTAGTTAACAGCTGTGGTAAAAGGAAATGTTTCATTAGTAGTAAAATAGGTCACAAAGCCAAAAAATGTGAACAAAAATATATTAAGTGTGAAAAAATACGGCATTCATGGATGGATTATAAAGATATGGAAAAGGATACACAGGTAACAATGGCAGAACAAAATAAAGAGGATGTGTTGGTAGACAAAACAGAAGAAACACAATTAAAAAAATGATTGGAACTGATATAGGCATGTAAGTAAATGAAAATATACAGGAAATGAAAAGGAAAGAAGGGGAAACAGAGAAAAAGTGCATAATTCAAGTTATGAAGGTGATGATAAATGGATAAAAGTCAAACTAAAACAAATTCTATTGGAAAAAGAGTATAAGAGAAAACACCAATTCAAAAATATAGAATAAAAACGGGAATGGACAAAAGTAATAAACACTATTTTATAAAGTGAGAATCCTAGACGTTAATGTAAATAGTTTAAAGAATGTTCAATGGAGGCTAGGAATTTTGGAATGGTGTAAAAGGCTGGATATGAATATCATAGTACTAATAGGTATAAGAATAGCAACAGCAGATGAAATAATGCAAGTTACTGGGTTATGGGGAGGGAAAGTAATAGGGAACCTAGGAAATGAAAAAATGTTTAGGTATAGTAATTCTATGTAAAGAAAGTATAGAAATTCTGGATTACACATGTTTAAGAAAATACTTGATTATATGAATGCAAATATGCAAGTAATAGTAGTGGGAGACTAAATGTGATCTAAATACAGGTGAAAAGAAGGGACATATGTAAAAGTTATTTCTGATATGATTAAAAGCTGTAAAATATTTTTGTGGAGTAGCAAACATTGGACATACAAAAGGAGTAATCTAAGAATGGAAATTCATTACTTTATAGTATCAGAAGATTTAAATATATTACATCAAGTAGTCAAAATTACAGGGTTCTCAGATCATGCAGCAGTCTGGATAGAAATTTAAGAAAGAATAGGTTACATAAAAATAGGCAGAGGTATAAAAAGAATTCATGAATCAGACCTAAATGAGAAAGTGAAGGAAATAATATATTAGTTATGGCTGGATCATACAAACATGAGATAATTTTATAAAGACTGGACAAGCTGATGGATTAGTTTAAAAGAAAAATGTAAAAAAGAGATATTAGAATGGCAAAGGACAAAAAGAACACAAGACAGTGACATATATAAAGAAATCATCAATAAAGTCTTTAGATGTATAGTAGACAATAAAGAAGAATTTCTTAAAAAAGAAAGACTGTTATGTGAAATGGATCAAGAAAAATTTTAAAAATGTTATTTAAACAAAGATATTTTTTACAAGGAAGAAAGGAAGAAGTAGCACCATATCTAAGTAAAATGTTTGAAGTGAAACCGAGAATAATATGAGAATTAGGAAACAAAGAAGGTTGTATAATGAATACACAAAAAGAAATTATGGAGACAATTAAAGGACACATTTTTTAAATGTTTTTACTAGGAGAAACTGTAAGAAAAATAATGGAACTTAAAAAAACTAACTGATGAGGATAATAAAAGAATGGAAGAAAAGATTACAGTGAAAATTTAAACGTATTGAAAACAGTAAATGTAGAAGCAGCCACAGGTTTAGATGGACTTGAATATTTAATGTATAGGGATATGCAGGAGTGGCAAAAGGAGTGTTTTCTAAAGGTATTGAATGAATGGTTTGAAAAAGGTGTAAATGATGAAAGAATATGTGTAGGAGCAATGAAATTGATATGGAAAAAGGGAGGAAAAAAAGATATAAAAAACTGGAGACCCAGAGTATTAAATAATGTAAATTATAAGATTTTTATGAAAATATTAGAAAAAATAATAACAAGTAAGGTAAATAAATTACTGTCTGAAACAATATTTGAAATAAAAGAAAAAAAAGTCAAGAACTATTAATGTTAGAATATTGGTTGGCAATGTAATAAAAAGGGAAACTGAATTAAAAATATTAGTAGGTGACGTAAGTAAAGCATTTGACAAGATCTAGCATGAAGCACTATGGAACATTTTTTCAGAATATAAATGAGTAGTAAAATAATCAATGTGATAAAGTGTGTTTATAGAAAGAATAAAATGATATTGCTGATAAATGGTTGGATAAGTGAGACAATTGAACTAAAGAGTGGTATTAAGCAAGGGTATCCAGCCACCAGTGCACTATTTCCATTAACTATGTATGTGGTAGTTTCTAATATAAATAGGACATTAGAGGAGGCTAAATATAGTTCACCAGAGGGAATTTATATTCCAGTGATGTTCTCTTATGCGGATGACTTAGCACTAGTTGTAAAAAATAAAAAAATGGATGGACATAGCTATTCAGACACTTAACAAATAACTAAAGGTGTTAGGGTTAAGTATTAATGAAGAAAAAAGTAAAGGATTGGGGTTCTCTAGAAATTATTAAAGGTATTCAATTCAATAAGGAACAAATAGATATTTGGGTAGTAAAGTTTGGTAGTGTACAACAGAATCACACAATGAAAGGATATGATACTTAAAATTAGGAGTACGTGTATACTTTGGAGAACTTTCAAACTTTCATACAAGAAGAAAGTATATTTAATCAATTCAGTGGTATTGGGTAAAGTGGCACATCTGGCAAGTATGTTTATGATATCACTAGAATGTGAAAAAGAGTGATTGAATGTATTACTCACATTCATATGGGGATCTAAGTTGAATCCTATTAAAAGAGGAATTTTGTATGTTAATAAAAAGGAAAAAGGTCTGTGTTTAGTAAACCCAACTGTATATATAGCTTTATTTAACTAATATAAGGTATTAATAGGAATACAAGAAAAAGAAAGTTTCTTAATAGAGTGTTGAGGAAAATATAAATCAGTATGGGAGAAAATTAAAGGTTTAAAAAGAAGTAAAGGGATTACTGGTATGGAAATGAAATTATACCAAGAAAAAACATTACTATGGAAGATTTATTTAAGAAGTATAGACAAGAATAGGAAAACATGGTATGATAATATAATGGAAAAATTTTACTATGTGTATCCTTGGAAGCAGTTAGAAGATAAAAACGTGAAAGCAGTAAAAGAAAGAATTAAATGATGCACCAAATGTATAGATTGTACAGATTTTTATGGAGGTTATCTATAAATAAATTATGAGTAAAAGCGAATATGCCATATAAATCAATAAAAGATAGAAAATATATACAGTGTGGGGAATTAGAGACTAGTAAACATTTTTTTTAAATGTGATTGGGTGAATTTATTATGGAAAGAAATATGTAACAAACATGTTTTTTTTGAAATGTGATTGAATATATTATGAAAAGAAATATGTGACAAAAGACTGTTTAAAAGGACTAAAAAATGTTAATTGTATAAATACGGATATAATAGAATATGGATAGTATGAAATCATGAAACAAAAACATATAGGTAAATTAGATGATGAATTGTTTTGCATAATATGGATTACATGTTATGAAAGATTGAATGAGAGAAAATTTAATAGAAAATGGGTAGTTTCAGAAATTTTTAAATAAAAATCAGATTTTGGATACAGAAGAAAGAGTGGGGACATTTGAAAGTCCAAACAAAATAATTTGCTGTTGAAAAAGTAAGAATCACTTGTAAATATTGTTAATAATTGTAAGTAATGTATAAATCTTGTATATAGAATGTATATATTATATTATGTGATTTTTATAAAGGACCCCTCTTTTCAATAGGTGCCATGGGATCTTTTACATCCACATGAGATACCAACAGCTTAGGCAGATAGGACCTTGATTTTAGCATGTAATCCAAAGGATGACACACTCAGGAGTACAGCACCCCCTTATGCTGCATTGCAGTTTCGGCAACCGAATATGTTACCTGTTGAGCTACTGTTATATATATATATATATATATATATATATATATATATATATATATATATATATATCTGTACTAAAAATTTCTGACAATTGTTCTCAGCACCATCAGTGGTGTGAAACAATATCTGTATATCTATCTATCCATCACTCTCTGCATATATACTGTAAATCATAACTGTAATAATAAACTATCCTCAGCCCTCTTCTTAGACCTATCCAAGGCATTTGATATGGTTGATGACCGCCTACTAATGCTGACCCTAAAAACTACCTACTTGGACATGACTGCTCTCCATTGGTTTCAATCTTATTTGAATGGCAGGCAGCAGGCAGCACTATGGCAGAATGAACTATATGCCCTCTTACCTAATTCTCTGGGAGTTCCCCAGGGATCCATACTGGTATCACATTTTGTTTTCTATATTCATTAACTATCTCCATACTGTCATACAAAATCCAACTTGCATACAGTATGCAGATGACTCCACTCTGATATGTTCAGTTTCCTCTCAGTCAGATCTGTGTTCAGAATCTCAGTTAACTTTTAACACAGTTGAAAAATGGTTTTCTGACCGTCATTTGATCTTAAACCCTAATAAAACTAAGCTGCTACTTTTTACCCCCTACCTATAAGTCTAACCCCGTATCATTTTCTATATACTCTAACAATGGCACCACAATCTCTCCTGACACCCATACAAAACTACTAGGAGTTATATCAACAATAACCTTAAATTCAACATACACATTAACAAAACTGTTAAAATCATTAATAAAAAACTAGGGTCACTTTACAAGATCAAGCCTTTCCTTACATCAGCTGCTCAAATTGCCATTGCCTCTCTCATTTACTTTCAACCTTACTATATGCCTCCCCTGTACTAACTAACCTAGGGTAAAAAAGAACTCAGTAAATCATCAGTTTGCTACAATCACATTGCCAGATTTGCCACTGGCATGCCTTACAAGACACATCACTGTACCAATCTAAGATCTCTTGGGTGGCTGGAATTACCTTCCCTAATCCAGCTTAACCAGCTGATAGTTGCCTACAGAGTTTTACACCAGCCAGAAAAAAACCCAGCACTGAAACTCATAATCTACCCCTACAGCAATATGAATATACTTCGATCTTCAAATAAACTACTTTTCCAAACTATCAAAGCTAATAACGCAGCCGATGCCTCTCTGTTTACTAACTATGTAGGTAAAATTTGAAACCCCCTTCCATGAAATATTACCCTAGAATTCTCCATAAGACAATTCAAGCATAATCTAAAACTATACCTTAAATTACACTGGACTTGCTCATGTTCTAAACCTGACTAAATACATTCTATTATTGTAAAGGAATTACTCCAGTGTTTCTCAAGCACCTTTGAGACTTATAGACCTCAATTTATGTAAAACTGTTGATTGCTAATGTATCTTTTGCTATTCTGAAATATTTTGTAAATATTGTTTTTGTGCCTTATTTTTGCATGCCTATTCTATGTTTTGTTTAGTAAATTATGTATTTGTTTGCACCTTGGAGCTTTTCTCCCCGGGCCTCAGCTGAAAATGGACATATATCTCCGGGCCTCGGCTGAAAATGGACATATATCCAGTCGGACTAACCCGGTCAACAAATGTAAAATAAATAAATAAATAAATATATATATATATATATATATATATATATATATATATATATATATATATATATATATACATACATGGATCTGCAAATGTTGACACACTACTGTGTATGCTCTGAGGCTAATTCTTGGGACATGCCAAAGAGAAAACTGTTTTTTTTTTCATGGAGTGGCAAGCATCCCTGCACCTCACACCCCCCCGCTAATGACATACTAACTCTGAGGTTGCAGAAACCCCAGGGGAAAGAGGATAGTCTCCTACTCAGTGGACTGTCAATCTTGCACAGCTGTTGACCATCTAGGTTGTTGACCAAAAAGTGCCATCCGTACATAGGTTGATTAACTTCAAATCGACCAATGGAAACCCGTGTGTTTGTGTGTGTGTGTGTGTGTGTGTGTGTGTGTGTGTGTGTGTGTGTGTGTGTGTGTGTGTGTGTATGTGTGTGTGTGTATGTGTGTGTGTGTGTGTGTGTGTGTGTGTGTGTGTGTGTGTGTGTGTGTGTGTGTCTGCATGTGTGTGGATCTGGACAATTGCTCCTGGCACCATCTGTGGTGTGAAAATCAATTTGATATTTGGCAGGGGGATAGCATGCCACCTTTAGCACTTGATCTAATGACTTTGAAATATTCACTTGTACAAACTTTCTTTGATTTCCTTTATTTAGTATTTGCTCGATGGGTATAAAACATTTATTAGTCTTTACCTTAGGTGATACCCCAATATTTTACAACCTGTTTATTCTCATTTTAAATATTAAAATAGCAGGTACTGCCTTGGCCTTGATCCATGTCGAGCTAGCATTAAATACTAGTTTCGCTCTTGCCTTTATTTATTTTAATTTCCCATGAAGTTTTTTATGTAGAGCTTCTGCAAAAAGTTGTATGCATACCTGTTTTTATTTCTCATGACTTTTTATGAAAAAAAAGTGTGACAAACTTCCATCTGCAGGGGCTATATTCCAGTCCTTAGCTGCTATTTGCAGCTCTTATGACAGAACAAGCTTATCTCAAGTCATTGTATCATATCATGTCACATTATACTTCACAGCATCAGATACATGTAAGTCAAACAACTATGTGTTTTGTTTTTATTTATGTTACTGGCACAAATAGTATGCATATTCCTGCTACCATTTTACTCATTTTCATGTTCACTAACACTTCAGAAGTCGTATAGAGGCAGGTGTTGGAACAATTCTTCATATTATTTCTTACAAATTATTAATAAATCACATCCTGAGTGTATTTCAATTCTGCCACTTCTGGAATGATTCAAATAATGCCTCTTCCCTTTTGATTTTTTACCACACTACTCCAAATACAGGGACCATTTAAGCATTTAGGATGCACAAACACACACACTCAACCACACCCACACAGACACACTGTCACACACATACATACCCACAATCACTTACACACACACACACACATATATATATATATATATATATATATATATATATATATATATATATATATATATATATATATATATATATATATATATACATACATATATATGTACTCCTGCACACTTGCCACACCCATAAGCACACACATACTCGCATGTATATACACATACACACACATACATACAAACACACGTACACACCTATCACCCCCGACACATATATGCACATATATACACATGCACACTCACTCACACACACATACGCACACACCAGCGAGTGCAAACACATATATACAAGTACACACACACACACACACACACACACACACACACACACACACACACACACACACACACACACACACACACACACACACACACTGATGCATACACAAATACATGCATATACACATACAGACACACAACACATTTACCACTGTCGCTCAGTACACAATAATAATTGTGACGATGTGAGATACTGCCAGCTATGTCAGGAGAAGTAGGGCAGTGAATGTGTAACATATGCCAGCACAGCTAGTTGTAATTTTATAAAGAATTATATGTCATTTGTATATCAAACTAATTTGTACAGATGCTTGTGTTGAAAATGTATTTGTAAAGCTGCTTGTCTTAAAAATGTACTAACAGTGTGCTCTGTCGGACAAAAAAGAAATATGCATGTATTATTGCAACTGTTTAGGCGGCCACGGTGGTGCAGCGGTTAGCGTTGTTGCCTCACAGCAAGAGGTTCTCCGGTTTGATCCTCGGCTGGGGTGCCTTCTGTGCAGAGTCTGCATGTCCTCCCTGTGGTCGCGTGGGTTTCCTCCGGGTGCTCTGGTTTCCTCCCACATCCCAAAGACATGCTATAGGTTGATTGGACACTCTAAATTGGCCCTAGGTGTGAGTGTGTGTGTGTGTGTGTGTGTGTGTGTGTGTGTGTGTGTGTGTGTGTGTGTGTGTGTGCCTTCTGTGGAAGGTTGGGCACTGGGCTGGCAATTCGACACCGTAAAACTCTACTGCCAATCATGAGCGGACAGGTGATCCACTGTGGCGACCCCTAACTGGGAAAAGCCGAAAGAAGAAGAAGAGTGTAACTGTTTAAATGTATATGTTTTAACAGAGGATACTGGAAGAGAACAGGTTAATGTCAATCCACGTAACTTTGAAAATAGATTGAAATTAAATGACCTAGCTTAGGTCATAAAGATTGTATCTTATAGTTCTCAATACAAAAAGTTTGTACTAGGAAACTTTCTGCATTGTCTTTGGGGTGAACTAATTACTACTCTGGAAGGGTGGAGTTTGAAATTGTTTTATGACTTGCAGGAGCAGACCTTTTGTTGTATTATGACCATTAATATGCTGTTTGGTGTCATCCTCATTTCCTTGTAAGTTACCCAGAACATCTTAGCTGGCTTATCTCAACAAAAGTACTCTGAAATCCTCCCAGACTGCTGACCTCCTCCCTTTGTCGTGGAGAGCAAGCCCAGTTACTAAGCTCCAAGGGGTCTTCCCAGTGGGTGGTACCAGAGGGCTAAGGAGCATCCTTATAACACACACTGTAAGCATCAGCTGATTTTTCCTAAACCACAGGAGCAGTGGCTCTACCTGAAAACCTCTCAAATCATGGAGCTCCTGATTCTGTCATGGACAATGAGTCCAGCTACCCTGTGAAGGAAACTCCTTTATGCTATTTGTAGCTGCAGTCTTTCCCTTTTGGTAAAAAGGTCATGTTGACCAGTGAGGGTAAATGAGAGCTTTGTATTAAGACTCGATTCTCACTTTACCACCACACTCTAGTACAATGCCAGGATTGCTGCTGCAACAGCACCCACCATTGTTAAACACCCAGTCCTAAATACTCAAGACCTCAAGATACTTAAACTCTTCTACCTTATGGAGGTGCTCAACCATTCACCTACAGAAAGAAACCCATCTTTTCTGGGAGAGCACCATGACCTCTGAGCTGGAGATGCTGATCTTCATCTAAGCTGCTTCATACTCATCAGTGAATGTCTCTACAGCATGCTAGAGATCACAGCAACTTGAGGCTAAGAGGACACCATTATCTGGAGCCAATAAAAATGTAACCCATGTTTGTTTAAACTACATACTCCTCAGACTTTGGCTGCACCTTGAAATTCCATCCATGAAAATGACAAACAGGAGGTGAGACAAACACATTCTCAGTGAAATTCTGTGTCCACCTTCAGTGTGTCCAACTTTATAGTGTAATGTAGACATAATTGTCTCTCAGCAAGAATAAAGAAATGCTGACCTTGCCTGCAGACATTTTCAGGAGAGGGGCAAACATTCTGAGGTGCTCTTGAAAGCAGTGCTCATACTACTCTGATCAGGCAGTGCCACAAGCAGATGGCACAGCTGGATCCATTTTGAGAGAGTGGGGTGCTATGGCAACTGCAAACTTCCACTATGGCAAGGTTATCTGAGTGGGTGAGATTATACTGGAAACGTAGAATGACATGGACTTTTTTGCAGTATCATGATTAACTGTGACCTTTCAGTATTGCGTACAAGACTGGACACTCTTTCTAAATTGGTAAGTGTGGGTAGTTAACCACTTTTTTGGCAAGGACAGTACCTCTGGATTGTCAAATGGCGTTAGTCATCCCCATATTTAAAAAATGGGATAGAACGGTGTGGTCCATTTGAACAGGGATCACAGTCCGTATCCTCTCTTGGAAAGTATGCCAAGGCACTAGAAAGAGATCACATTAGCAGTTGAATTTCTAATTCAGGGAGAGTTTCCATTCTGGTAACATAACTCTCCTCTATCCCTAAATTCACAGAATGTCCCTGATTTTGCTTCATACTTTTGATCTTTTCCTCATAAATTTGTAAGTTTCTAGTCGATCATTAAAGATGCCATTAATTAAATAATAGGCATTTAAGATTCAGACTTCGTATTTTTCAGAAAAATGCATGCTAATACAAATCCTGTTATTTTAGTAACTTCCAAAGTATATTTGACAAATATTTAAATCTATCCCAGGTGCTAAATAAATACATACATTTTGGGCATTTGGTTCGCACTGTGTGTGACTTTGTTTCTGATTCTTGCACTAAGAGGTTGGGAGTTATGCCTAGCAGTAAAATAATGAACCAGTTGTTTGCCTTTGCTGATATATTGAAAAGGTGATTGACGTTTACTAGTACTGTCATTATGTGTTTTGTTGACCTGTAGAAGGTGTATGACTGTGTAACCCAAAATTAATTTAGGTCATATGACTGTGTATCCCATAAAGTCTTGTTGGAAGACATGTTGTAGCAGTACTGGGCCCCAAGGCTGCTGCGTATTATCCAGCCCATGTAATTGAGAAACAGATCAGATGTGTGTGACTGAAAATGAGCTCTCTTTTGCTATCTTGCTTTACAGCTGCGGACACGTACTGCATTCTTTGTGTATTGTCTGGGGCAGTGTTTCTTGTCTAGAAATGTATGGCTTTATTCTGTTTGTTCTCATCTAACCCCTTGGGAAATCTTTTAGTTTATCGTTTACCTGATTAGTAGTGCAGGAAAAAGCTGTTTATCTCTGGGGTCTTCATTGTCAAAAAAATGCAAATGCTTCTTAAATTTTGCGAACTAGTCCACCCCCGCCTTGCACTAATAGCTACTTGTGAACATATTTAAAGCAAAAAATAAACAGACCATACCAGTGGTAAAAACAATCAATCAAACAGTTAATTTACAACATAAATTAACTGCCATCCAATTTAATATAACTATTAGGAGACTAAGGGACAGGATTGCTGAACATATGAGGGACATTAAAAACAAAAAGACATGTAGTGCTTTATATTTACATAGTACTTTATGTACATGTTTTAGGAGAGCTTTATTTTTTATATTTGACAAAGTGGACTACAATGAAAGGGGTGGGAATGTTAAGTTGCAAGTTGAAGCTAGAGAAATGAAATATGTAACAAATATATATATTTTTATATTCCATATAGTATGACAGTTCTTAATGTTTTAAGTATTTTAGATAATTTTATATTATATTGGATGGCAGTTAATTTATGTTGTAAATTAATTGATTGATTATTTCCTGGTGCTTAAAATACATAAAAGGAAGTGCTTTTTACTATAATGTTGACTCTGATGAAGCCCATGAAATAACAGGGAGAAAGCACTTCATTTTATGTGTAGTTCAATAAAGTTCATTGCTCGGTTTTTACCACTGGTGTGGTCCGTTTTTTATTTTTTGCTTTAATTGTGGTTGATTTTGAGCCTTTGGCTTAGTTTTTTTCATTTACTTGTGAACATATACTTGACATAAAAATGAAAGTACTGCTGACACTGTTTTCTGTTAAATGCTTTACCTCATCCACTCCTCTACATCTTTTTTAATCATTGTTAGGTGCTATATAAACTATTCTGTTTCTTTGTTCACAATTATATGCTATTTTCCTAAAATAATGCTTTACTCTGTGGCACTGAATACTACATGTACTTTGACAGTAGTTATTTCCCATTGCTTCTTAGGAAAGCTTGCCTTGTTATAAAAAAAAAAAAAAAAAAATGCTATCCTCCATTGCCTTTTCAGTTGTCTGTTTGGTCCTCATTTGGTTAAAAAGACAAATTCATCTACAGTTTGTCATTCACCTAGCATTCATCTTTTTTCGAGCATTACTGTACCCTTGTAAGACTAAACGTTAACTTGCTGCACTTCGACATCATATCAGGAGCTGCTATTTGCAGTAAATGCCTTACTTGATGCCTACGGCTTGCTCAGAATCATTATGATATTAAACAGCAAGTGCTAGAAATGTGACTTCCTTTTATAATGCGATTAGTATATTGCCATCAGGTTAAGTTTAATGGTTATAAAAACTACTTGACATTGTCTTTTAGCACAGAGGAAAACAAATAAGTCTGGCATACAGAACAGAAATATAAGATAATATGAGCTTTTAGGCAAATAAATTAGGGAATCGTAAGAAACTCCAGAAAAAGATTGTGCTGTACTTTATAACTTCATTCCCAATGCTTGCAGCTAAATATTACAGTTATGTCAGTTTTTACAAGGAGTGTTTCTGGATACAGCAAAGAATACAGATTACGAGCAATAACAAATAGAGCTTACATAATTAAAAAAAAGGCTGGGTTTGAAATCTTTAGATATTCAGTGCATTTGGCTATGGCATCCAGACATAAAACTATGTAACAGAACTACTGAACATTTATTTTATTTTTACGTTTTATTCTGATACATTCACTAGCCTGAAGACTACATTCAGGCAGAATCTGAGCCAAGCAGGTGAAGATTACATTTCTATTAACTCAAGACAAGGAATGCAAAGGAATTACAAATGCAGCACAGTTGTTCAAAAATTAAAATAATAGCTATTTCAACCAGACTGACAAATCTAACACAACTGTTCAAAAATTAAATAAGATACATTTATTTATTCATTTTAATTGGCTCAACAAGGTCATGAAACAGCAGTTTTAAGTGAAAAGGCATTACAGCAATAATACTGTCACCCTAAGTGGAGCAGAATATTGCACAGAAAAAGGTGGTTAAAACAGAAAAAAAACAAACATTTATTTTAGACCCAGGAGACATGACTTCCTGGAGAGAGAGGGACAGAGAGAGTGTGTGTGTGTGTGTGTGTGTGTGTGGGGGGGGTAGGTGTGTGTGTGTGTGTGTGTGTGTGTGTGTGTGTGTGTATATATATATATATATATATATATATATATATATATATATATATATGGGTCCCTATTAATTATTTGAACATTTTAAAGTATGACGCAAAATGGGAAAATGTCCTATTTCTGCGTTGAAGTGCGATGTTGGAGTTGGTATATTTAAGTAGGGGGGTGTGGGGGGGTTTAGGGGGGGCTTGCCCCACTTCTCAGAGCATTGAGGTAAGTTTTTTTTTTTTTTATTGTATTTTTGATGTTTCAAACTTTGCTCATATGCTGTCGAACATATGAGATTCGAAGTTTTGAGACTTTGAATATATAGTATAGACTCTATATATATATATATATATATATATATATATATATATATATATATATATATGTGTGTGTGTGTGTGTGTGTGTGTGTGTGTGAGTATGTATCCCCTTCAGAAGCTCGGTTTCAAAACTTCGAACTTCAAATGGTCGAG